>NW_021939396.1:52135069-52164743 GCF_001715985.3 Manacus vitellinus | reverse complement strand
GAAGAGAAGAGAAGAGAAGAGAAGAGAAGAGAAGAGAAGAGAAGAGAAGAGAAGAGAAGAGAAGAGAAGAGAAGAGAAGAGTTGAATTGCAGGAGTGTTGGACTAGATGACCTTTAAAGATACCTTCCAACCCAAAGCATTCTATGATTCTATGACAGAAGGAAATTTTTGACTGATTTTCCCACGTGTCCTGCTTCATGGCAATTTCAAGATCAGCTTTAGCTGGCTACTAGAACACGATCTGCATATTATATCCTAATAGTAGGAAGACATATAACAGATGATGTAAGGGATAAGTTTGATTGCTGCCTATGATACAAGGTGAACTAGGAGATTGGCAGAGATGAGGGATTTTTCATGTACCAACCTTTGGGTTTTTGAGAACTGAGATGATATACTTCCAAGCGTGATTCCATTCTACTTCTTCTCCCCTTCCCCCTCATAGTAGATGCAGTGAGGTGAGATGATACACTTTCAAGGAAACTGGCTTGTCTATGGTACATCTGCTTATAAAAATAAAATCTAATGAAACAAAATAAAATAAAAGAAACGAAAATCACAGCGAAGTTGCCCTAACAGATTAATAATCATTTTATTTACCATGCAGACATTTGCATTCAGAGGCTTAGAAGTTATGTATTGGGGGATAATTGATTTTTGAATGCTTTAATAGGGTATAATTTTTCATACTATAAAGCAATATGTAAGAGAAGGTGACAAATGAAGGAAACAGTAAGACTCTAAATGGTACCATAAAAGAAGGATTGTTCTTGGGGTCCAAGACTGTGCTTCCTCCCCCTCCCTGTAAGGAAAGATCTGCAGCCAAAAAGAATGAAGAACTTGGCTTTCTAGATACAAAATTACAGCAACATCAGACAGTGACCAAGGATATCACTCTTCACTGGAAAACAGAGCAGAATTTAAGGTAATAAAGGCTTACAGTGCCAGAATGCCATGGCAGAAAGAGTGTGAATCTTTGTACATTCTTTTAAATTTTTTGAAAATATTACAAGTAGGATCCAAAGGAATAGTTCTGTATGTATTTTCCAAGGATCTTATTTATACTGAAGCTTTCCAGAAGTCTTAGGAGGGTACTTGTTTTTTATGTTAAATTGTTTTGTTATTAATCTTGAACTTTTTGTCACAAAGCCCATGTTTGATTTTTTATATGACCAAAGACAGTAAAAGATCACATCGTTCCTTACCAGAATGTGAAATGAAACTGCAAAATATTTTGATTTGCGGTGAATCCACAGCTCTTTCCTGCTTTTTATTGTTATCTGGAAATATTTTTTAGTTATTACATTGTGATTGTATTTTGTATAAGATATTATGTGCAATACAGGCAGATTAATTTTGTGGCTTACAGTCAGACTGCCTTACATCATCAGACTTTACAAGCTCATGATTATTAAGTGCTACAAGAATTTTAAGTCACAGCATCTCAACTTGTTGCAATACAGGGAGTTGATTTGAAAAGTGTAATTTTTCCCTAAGTACACACACTCATGTAATAGATGATTCAGAGGAGACTCACATAGCTAAAAGTTTAGACTGAAACATGGAAAAAAAAACAAGGAGGAGGTATAGTGCTGTTACAAGTGCTGTTTATTCTGACATAGATGACTATTTTATTTAAAGCTTGTTTCACAGGTTCAGTTAGTTATAATGCATTTTTCTTAGCAGAATTGCAAAGAATGCACATAGACACTGCATTCCTACCTTGTTGCTCTTGTGCAATATTCCAGTTACCAGCTTCTTCCTTTCTGCAGCAAGTCAGTTTATTTTGCTGAATCAGAATAAAGGGTCTCTAGCAGCCTCTCATAAACAGCGTGCCAATACTTGGAAAAATGCAGTGTTAGGAGTCCAGTATCTGGAGAGCTCCTTTTTAGCATAGCTTGCTTCTAGACTTTTAAAATGCTTTGGTAAGTATATCAAATCATATTGAAGATGTAAAGAAGCCTTTGTAGACAGTCAGTTACTCCATACACTTGGAGTTTCATCAGCATTAAAAAAGCCATCTTTTAAAACATAAGGAGAGGAACCGACCTCTGGAGTTTGCACAGTTCAATACTGCTAACATTTCAACTTTCTTCTGCTGTAGCTAGAGCTCCCCTGGTTTTACATCTCTTTGGAATAAAGGTTTCTAAATTTGACACTACCTGGTTTTGATTGTATCTGAGAAGCCTTACACACATATTGACAAATAGGCAATAATACAAAATAATCTGAATGAACTGCTGTTTGAATGTACTTCTCAGCTAGCACGTGACTCTGGAACACATTTGATATAGGGATTCTTGATTGTGTTTTGTTGATCTCATCACTGTGTTTGAATGAAGCACAAAGACCAGTAAAATGAAAGCCAAATAAAACTGAGCTTTCCATTGTTCAATAGTGCCAAGATTGGCTGTTTAGTTGTTTTCACACAGACTTTCAAAGCTTCTTAAAAACTTAAGAACTGAAGAAGAAAAAGGGTTAGCTACGTTGGTAAGTGGGCACAAACAGAGATCCATGTGGTTTTATCTTTTTAAAAATGATGTATGCTGTGAGACACCCCTAAGCCTTCCCCCCTTCTCCACCCCTTCTGAGTTAATTGAACAGAAAAAGATAAAAAGAGCTAACAAGGATCAGCAAAATTTGCAGTTCTGCTTCAGGGTTTGCACTGTTTAATTGCTCTGCAATTACTACAGGTCTGAGGAATTTGAATAGCAACTTCTCAGAAATAGACATAAAGGAAATTAGAGAAGATGCTTGGATTAGCTTCCTCCCCCTCCCCCCCCCCCTCCATTTCCACAGCACAATGGTGGGTCATTTCTCTGAAAACATCACACTAACACCTACATCACCCCCCAGGTGTCAACCTCTAGTGCATTAAGTGGAGTCAAGTCAAGAATAATGTTTCATCCATGTAAGATGAGAGGCACACATATTATATAATACAATATTCATGCCTATATGTGGCAACTGGACTTCTTTTTGTAAGAGTTACTCATTATTATTGGCTTCCTCTTCTGTTGTAAACAATGGCATTTGTCAGAAGTCCACAAGGAGCTTCTAGTCTCAAGTAGAATTCATTCTCCTAGGGCCTGGTTTCTCTAGGACACTTAGAGAAGGTGCTCTAGGAGTTCTAAAGTTCAGGTCCATATCTTTGTTCAAATAAGGAATGAAGAGAAAGAGAGTCATTAAAAGAAAATGTATGCAATACCATAAAGAGAATAGGCATTAAAAACAGCTCTAAGAGAGAAGAAAATAATCTCACAAAGTTTAGAGATAATTTCAGTGGCTAGTTAATATGTGTTTGAATCAGATTATCTATTTGAGCTTTCTTAAAACTGAAAGACGTTACTTTAATCCAGTAGCAAATATTTAACATTCCCATTTTCTGCCTGCCTCTGTTCTTACACTGAACTAGCCACTGTACAACATAGCCCAGTTTCACTCCTGAGTTTCATCATGTAGTTCAGTCTTTCCAGTGCTTTCTTCTGCTTGATGTGTTCTGTCTGAATGCAAGCTTTTGACTTGGTTTTCATCTTTTCTTCTCTAAAATAAGAAGAACAGCACCAAATTGTTGTCATGCATATCAAGGTCATTTAGTTGAATCTTATGGAAGTAATGTGGATTTTTATCAAAGACTACGTAGATTTGATGGAATGGCAAAAGTGACAGAAGAGTTCAGTCCCTCTGCCTTCTGAAGTTCTGATCTGCAGTCCAAAAAAATAGTACAAATACTCTGCTTGACTTTTTTGAAGTTTAATCACACATTTAACCCAACCACCCATAAAAAAATAGCAATAGAAAGGAAAGGAATAAGCAGATTTTCCTGTCTTCTGTATACAGGTTATAAAAACCTCATCTTAAATTTTTATCCAAGGACATTTAGGCTAGACATATCTGTCAGTCATTGCAGTCTAAAAGGTTAATTTAACACTGATTGCTTACAGTCCTTTTTCCTCCTTCCATTTTTGAGAGATCTGATATTCCATTGAAGGGCTTTTAGTAACCACTATAAGCCAATTAATCTCTTTATCTCCATTACTGTAAATGGGTCTTTTCTACTAGGTAAGTTTTTCTATAACATTAATATGTTCTCATTTTCTTTTGAAAGTTACTCCTAAATTGTCAGTTCTTAAATGGCTTAGATACAGTGGATTTTTGTAACTGAAACATTTTTGGCTTCCTTGAGAAATCCGTAACATACAGTAATCATGTTTGTTTAATAATGCAGCCGTGCATGAATTACTGCTGTTCATTGTTTTACAGTATAATGCAATATTTATGCTGAAAAAATGATGAGGACTAACATGTTAAACTCATAGAGAGATGCAGACAAAAGGAGGACTAAAGTGCTGATTTGTGTTTAAAAAAGAATTAGAACAATCTTTCATGTCTAAAGGCTTGAAAATAACAATGGATTTGGGAATGTACTATAACTGAATCTTGGATCGAAATAGGAAGCAAATCCCTTATGAATTTCTGTACGAGATAGTGATATTCACAGTGCTTCGTACAACATATATTCTTTTATTCCTGTTACTTACTTTTCTTATTTTCAAGATGGGTATGTCATCTCCATGAATGATGTGGCTGCAGGACTTAATATCTTCACAGTTTTTGGATTTAAAAACATAGGTTTATGTAAATTAAACATCTGTTTGCATTTTTGATTCTCAGAATTATATTTTGAAGCATTATATTGTCATATTAGACCAATGGTATATCTAGTCCACTGTCTATACACCTCTTCCTGATCACATCCAGAAGACCTCTGGTTATGTTTTTCTTCCAGTTTTGTTTTTTTTTTTAAACTCTACTTAATTTCAAAGAATTCTGTTACTTTAATCAAACTTACTACTTGGTTTGATTGTACAGTATTTTAGGATGATTAATGGCACATCTCTAGTTTTTTAAATACCTTCCATATTGTGACTAAACCACTTCCCTGGGCAGCCTGTTCCAGTGCTTGACAACACTCTACTTGAAAAAGTTTTCCTAATATCCAATCTAAACATCCCTTGGTAGAACCTGAAGACACTTCCTCTCATCCTGTCACTTGTTATCTGGGAGAAGAAGCCAATTCCCACATCCTTTCAGGTAATTGTAGAGAGTGATAAGGTCTCCCTCACGCTTCTTTTCTGCAGGCTAAACAACCCCAGCTCCCTCAGCCCTTCCTCATAAGACTTGTCCGAAACCTCAGTGTCTTTTTTGTAGTGAGGGACCCAAAACTGAACACAGGATTTGAGGTGTGTCACACCAGTGCCAAGTATAGGGGGGTGATCCCTTCCCTAGTCCTGTACAATCAGTCAATAGAACTGTTCTGAATTGATTGAACATTGAAAAATATCCCCAGAAGTTACATATTTTGTGATTATTTCTGTTATACTTGAACTTTGCAGTCTTTACTTTTTTATGAGGGTTTTTTGTATTTTTACTGAATAGTCTAACGAGTTACAGTGAATTTCATGCACACCTTTAATCAAGATTTAAGGCATTTATATAGTATATGAACACACTTTCCAGAAACCTCAGTCAACACCTGCAATGTTAGTGTGTATCATTACGAAGTTTCAATACTTGCATTGGAAATTTGGGGTTTGTCACTCATACTTACTTCACAAAAATTCTGTATACTCAATTCACAATGTAAACTGTTCAGCTTGATAACATTTTGTTGCTGAGAATGTGCTATGATGCAAACTGCCTTTAGAAAGGATTTTACTTTCTGGAGATCTAGCTTTGATGTTAATGGGAAGTCAACATTGTCCATAAAATGCTTGGATAGCTTCTCTTTAAATAAAGTCATGGGAAGGCAGATTTAGCCAGCTGTGTTGAATGTATGGATTGGCATATAAACATGAATATGTGTCTTGAGAAAGAATGAGCCCAAGATGCAAAGTTCTCCTCTGAAGTAACACTGAATTTAGCAGAAATTTTGACCCTGTTTTCTCTTTCAGGCTTATCTCCCCTTTCAAATGACACATGTTCTGCTTGCATTCAGGACACATACTCAAAGTAAAGTCACTGTTTTATCTAGAGGCCTCATGGATGAAGAAAGGTTGTTAAAAATTGTGCTGGTTGGCTTTCAAAATATACATGCATGTTTCATAGTTGGCATCACCTCGACAATCTTTAGTTGCTTTAGTGATTACTCAACGGCTTTTCTCCAGTTAAAAAAGGTTGGAAATGCAGTTCTCATCCCATTCCTGTGAATGGTAAAATTCTGCAAGTGTAATTCTTTCTACTGAGGGAGAAAACAGGGAAAGCTCAGCAGTATTTGTGGTTTACTTCCAGCTCCTACAGCTAAGATTGTCTGGAGTCACAGGTCCTGTTCCCTTTCTCAAAGCAAACTCTCCTCTATTGAGTTACTCAGCTGGTAGCTCTGGCAATTTCCCAGCCAGGTTGAATTCATACAGTGGAGAAAGAAAGTGTGTGAGCAGGGAATTTACACACAGAGACTTTTGTTTTGCACAGTAAGCTGTCTCAGGCACAGGGGCTAGTTCCAGGTGTAGTCTGTATTACTGACCAAAGAAGGTCCTTCCTATGCCAGCTCCACTTACTAATGGCTTCCTCACTGCATCTTTCAGAAAACCAGCAGTGCACAAAAGGAGTAAATCTCACTGCTTCCACTGTCCTGCTGAGGGGTAGAAAGAGAGAAAAAGGTCTACTCTAATTTTTGTGTTCAGGTCTCTTGATGGATACACGTTTTCAAGGCTGTAGAAATACCCACTAACAACCAAGAATAACTTATGGCTCTTTGACTGGGAACTACTGTAGAAATCTGGGCATAGAAAGTCATTGAATGAGGAATTTTTAAGTAGTTAATATGAAGAATGCTCATGTTTCCAAAAGGAAGTTTCACATCTCTATCATGTGATGTTCACAGTAGAAAACACTTTCCTCATTCCATATGATTTCTATAAAAATCCATACTCCTGTACAGACATATAGAGATATATGACTTTTCATATGAACTTTTTGCTGTGGTACAACACTGAATTTCCAAAGTGGTCAATTTGCATGATGTATAGGAATATGTAGAGTTAATGTAAATGTATTTTTGCATTCAACATGCTCATGAATTGTTTGTTAACTGGAAATAAGCTCTTTCTTATTTAATTTAACCATTGCTGAATATGGACTTGAGTCCAAAGAAGTCAGTAGAAGTATTTCCATAGACTAAAATAGGTTTTGAATCAGGCTTGTGTTTTTATAATTAGATTTCTTCATAAAGCTCTTTAATTGGTACAGTATGTTCCTTTCATACAACAAGGAAAAGTGAAATTTTGTTTAGTAGCAGATATTCATAGATCAAAAGGATGGAACATTTTCCTTACTTACATATCACAAGAAATGTGATATGTAGTTGGAAAAGGAAGAGGGTAATATGGTATGAAAGAGAAGACAAATATAAAAAGCGATGGATGATAAAGTAAATAGGTAACTTGTTTACTTTGGTGTAAGAGCAAGAATTTTCCTTCATACAGGGATGAGAATTGGTGTAACTATTTGGTGTTTATACACTTCCAGGATAGCACATGTGGTTTTGTATTTTTATATGCTTAGACTGGCCAAGGAGGCAAATGATGCAATGAAAGTAATTCTCCCTGAAGTGAAAAAAATTATCACCTACCAAGAAGTAACAATCCAAACACTCAGGAACTGCAGCTGTAGTTAAAAAATCATGCCAGAAAAAACACAATTTTACCCATACCTCATCTAATACGTGTTGAAGGCTGTGTAAATTAATGATATTTTAAGAAATAATTAGCTTGCATTTCTTTAAGAGATCTTCTTATAGACTGAGCCTTTGTGGTAGACACTTACAAGCCTTTCTCTGTAGATTTGCATGCTACAGTCTTAGGAAAATAAACAGATTAAGATTGATAGCCTATGTAACTATTACCATAGGAGCTGCGATTACAAAAAAAAAAAAAGAAAGGAATAATATTGTGTGACTTGCACAAAAGTCATGTACTGAAAAGAAAATTTTCCAATGTTCCCTAAAGATAACCAAAATCTGGAGTTGTCCTGTGTTCTTCAAAAGTTTGTTATATAGCTGCCAATAAGCAATTTCAGTTCAGAGGCTTCAAATCTTATTTGCTTTGTTTGGATTTTATTACAAGGCCATGGTTAAGTGGAGCTGAGTTTATAGCTGAATTGTGTAAGTCATAATCTAGAAAATTATCTGTAAAATATTTGGAAAGCAAAGCTTAAAATCTAGGGTGGATTTCCTCAGTGTGTCTGCAGCATTTGAAAGATTTTTGCCCTGCCTAGGGACTTAGAACAAATATTCCAGCTTACCATGATGACCAGTTTCATTTAAACACAAAGGAAGCAGGTATCAGCTCTCCTGTAAAATAAATTACCTGTCAATTTTGTTGCTGGGTAGAAGAAACCTTCCTGATGTCATGTTGTTACACACTTTACTCTTGCAGAGCTGTCTGAAGTTCCTAATGCAGAAACCCATCCTACTAAAGGGAATGCTGCTCTCCACAAACTATTAGACTAACTCAGGATGACAGTTCATATGTTCTTATGGGAAAGCATGTGAGCTGAGTAAAACTAAAAAATCCATACGCTTCTGACGGGAGCAGCTCCTTTCTGTTACTTGTTTGCCCAAGAAATTTCACAAGATTGTGCAACTGACTTCATTATGAATCTACATGCCCTATAAGATGTTGTAATAGTCAGTAAAACATAAATGAAGCCAAATGCAATAGCATGTAGAGATAGGCTCATCTTTGGTTGCTACAGTTAGGTGATTACCCACATGTTCTCTGTTTTGAAGAAGACTGAAGATTTGTTATTGCTTCCTGTAGAAAAGGGAGAACCCAACATCTGCGACTGCCTAGGGCTGTTTGACAAATTGTTAAAGATTTGTTCTGTGACTAATTACTAGAATCTGATCATCCTGCACTAGATTCTAGACCCAGTCAGCTCTGCTGGGACTTCTGGTGTAAAAATACAGCAAGTTCATTCAATATGGGTCCTCTTAAAAAGTAGTTCAGAGCACACTGTGTGAAAGGTGCTAAATAAGAGGAGCACATGCTGAGTTTGTTTATAAAAGAATCTCACTGGGAAACAGCCTTCTGTGAATCTTCTTCCTGTGAGCTCTAATTGCTGTGTGAAAACCCCATGAATAGGAACATGAAGACTGCATTCCGAACAAAGAGGAGGAGGGGCAGAAAAGGTGGAGGAGAAAACCTGGTACTTGTGGGTAAGAGAGAACATGTCTGGAGAGGTAATGGAGAGGAAAGCTGGCAGCAATGTAAAGCTATTTTTTGTTAGATAGCAGTGAAGCTACCAGAAGAAATAATTTCTCATAAGTAAACACTACAAAGTGGTAGATTTAAAAGAATGAAGATACATGGTCAGGTTACATGACACTTCGATGTTGAAGAGTTTCTCAGTTTCTCCACTCTTCATTTTGCTCTAAATGAATGGATAATCCTAATACTTTTAATTTAGTTTAAAATGCAGATCAAATCTGCAATGCTAACTCTCCTCCGCATCCCGTCTTAAGCGGAGCCAATGGCAGTCACAGTGGCATAACAACAAGGCCTGGCAAAAGGCCTGGGCACTGCTCACATGCTGCTTAGCAGATATGCTGCCTGGCACCTCTAAACATCTGTAGCATGTCCAAAGTTGCCTGATGTCAACTCAGGCATGGGCAACACTTTAAAATGAAACACAAAAACTTGTCTTTGAAACCCATAAACTAAAAGAAAGAGAAATTACCAGCCAAACTGGCAAAAGAAAAAGTAATGTGCACCATATACTCTTGACATTGCAAAATAAATCAGAAAGTATGTTATGGGTTTTGGCACAGACACTGAGCTCTTCCATCCATAGTGTGGGAAAAGCTGCTTTAATCCATACAGCTTGAACACTGGTCTCCCACACCCTGGTTGAATGCTCTCACTGTGGGCCATAAATTAAGTTACTCTGTTGCTGCCTCTACCTGCTCCAGATTAATATCTAAATATATATAAAAACCAGAAAAGGTCCAAAGGGGACCTAAAGGGGAAGGCGCTGAATTCTGGCTGCTTGATTTGTCAGGGAAGTGGGAGACTACTGATAATATCCATACTCAAAGAGGGGCAGAGTAGGCTTGCATGTCAGCAATCAGCACTTGAGTACGTGCTTTGCCAGCTGCTCTGCTGTGGAGTGGAGACTGCTGCTGAGGAAAAAGTTCCCAAGTCTGTGAAACCACTTCAACAGAAGTATAACTGGAGTGGAGCCAACTCCGCAAAACATCTTCTCATTTTATAAAAAGCAAATAAAAAGAGTCTCAGGCAACTATTGTTGTATGGTACCTAAAATCTTGCTGGAAAGTGCTTGAAAAGTCAAAATTGAAATGCTTACATTAGAAAACCTCAGGAACCAATTATTGGCAGTGAATCCAGACAGGAGATCTGTAACATGAACAGATACAAATTTCTAATATTTCACTCCACTCAGCAGAGTCCAATGAGATAAGACTCCTATTAAGCAGAGAAAGCAAATCGTGGGAGTATTGAATATGAGAACTGGCATTAGAAATCAGCAGTGACTTGATTGGCAGCTTTCCAATATTTCCCCACACCCTAGGCAAAGCCTCAGAAGCAGTGCAACATCTGAGACTAAAGTTTAACTGAAATTAAAAGATGAGTTGCTTGAACAAACTCTGGCCTTGGGACATAATTCAGTTGCAGCAGGGCTAGGAAGATGGTACGTAGATGTGCTAGAAAACTGAAAAGCAACCCCTGATGCTTTCTAAGCAAAAAAGACTGTACAAAGAACAGAGAATTGGAAAGCATATATTTTTTATTTTACCTTTTTGCTATATGGTATGTTGCACATTTGTAGTCCAAATTGAAACAAAGTCTGTAACACACTTGCTTCTTGGACCTGGTACACAGGAAAACACATTTGTATGTAATCAGCTCAGAAATTTTGATGATACTATAACTGAACTGGAAACCTAATGTGATATGACATTCTAACTGGTCACTGTTTTTTAAAACAGTCCTTTACATTAAGCTACAACAGGGGGAGTAAATGGGGGAAACAAACAGGTTTTGGAACTTTATAGAGAGCAGTATCTGCTCCCATAGTAATTTACGGTATCATTACCCTTGCCTGTTAAGCATACAGCTTTCTCACCATTAACATCACCATACATGTACACATAATTGACCTTGCTAACTTGGATCTAAGACTTTTTTATTAAGTACAAATGACTCTGTTGCTATGGTTGATGAAAATGCAGAAATTCTTAGTTATATGGAGCTGCTTTTCATTAAATCATTCTTAACTGCAGACCTCAATATAAAGGAGTTATAAGCCAAGAATTTGATTATTGCAAACTAAAAAACTTCACTTTCTATTTTTTCTCTATGCATATATTTGTGTGCCTTTTTACATGTGTAACAAAACAGCAACAAGAACCAGAGAGCAGTTCAGAAGGCAAAACAGAGAGAAAAGGCAGAATCTCTCTGACTTGCTCCCTACTTCAGATTCATAGTAGGACTATTCTTCATAAGGTAGGTCCTTTGGGGCACGGATACAAAAAATGAGTTTGTGATGATGTGAAAATTAATAGAAAGTGTGTCCTGGTGTTACAAGAGGATGGTGAAAACCTCTTAAAAATGAGTGGAGGAGCAAAAGACAGCATTGGAGGCATAAAAATTGGAAGGCAGTGAAAAATACATGAGAGACAAAGAACAGACGAGGCACAAAAGGAACAGCTGTGGGAAAACCAGATTAGAATAAAGATTAACTAAGTTTTTATGAGACCATTCTTACTGAATATTGCTGCTTCTAGCACAGATCTGTCCCTTTGGCTGTAGTTTGCATTTTGTCGAGAGAGTGGGATCAGTATTTCAGTCTGACTTTATTTAAACTATCTCCAGTGAAGTCTGAGACTGAGTTATATAAGTGTTTGGGGTGAAATTAATTTTTTCTAGCATAGTTTTGCAACTCCATACTCCCTAGATATTTTGAGCGTAAGCAGTAGGCTTCCTTGGAAACCATGAACTATTTGTGCCAGAAGTCCCTGTTCTGAAACTGGAATGGCAGTCAGCATGTCTGCTGAAGGGCTGAACTTGCACTTACTTGGAAAAATAGCCTGTCCCATATGATCAAAAATATAAAATACAAAAGAACTTTGTCTACCCAGTGTGGAGACACTGAACTAATTGCTAGACACAAAGATTAGATTGTTTGATGAAGCTATGGCTTCTGAAACAGTTTGGGATAGAGTCCTGAAAGCTATCAAAAGCATTACATGTTTACAAATCATCTAAAAGACATCCTGCTATCAAGCAAATCTTCTTTTGTAAAAGTCTCAAGAGAATTCTTGCGTATAAGTCCTACATTCACTTTTTAACTGTATTTAATGTTACACTTTAATTTTTCCACTCTGAGTAAAGCTTCTCCAGTATAACTGCACTGCAGAGCTCACCAATCCCATGAGGGAGAGATTTCTGTACACTAGAAACCTGCAAATTTTGAAAATGCTGGGTTGAAATATCATCTTTTAAAAAGGACAAGTACATTTTTTGCACTCCCTTTCTGAAAATATAGTACATTTGAAGGATATGAAAGTTAGTTCCTGTTTTTGTATATATTGAATCTTTTATCCCATAACCTGAACAATTGTAAATAGTCCTGTGGCTCTTGGCTCTTTTTTCTTACAAACTAAACCAGTTCCTACAAACTAAGCCAGTGTCATCTCTGCCTTTTATTCATATCCAAGTGCTTGTCTGTAGCCAGAACTACAAAAAATACACCACCTGCCCTGCATAGGCTACTCTAGTGCTACAGTATGATTCTGCATCTAAAATGGATTCCCTAATTTGGTGTAGACCCTTAATTTTCCTGTTGTCATTTGTGTATTAATAAATTTGACAATGATAATTCAGGTGATATTCATACACTGCAACAATTTGCAAAACATCTCAAAGGTAGGATTTAACTGTCAGACAGCTCCTCTTATTGAGGCAATTGTCCCACACAAGACTTAATCACACGTAGTCAATTAGGAATCGAGCTATCCCCGGGAAACAACCTCTATTGATGGTAGAAAGAAAGTGGTCAACTACAAGTTCCCTTACCCTTATTCTACAAGTTAAGAAGTTATAACTTTATTTAGACATATTTCTGTTTTAACATATTAAAACAGATGGTGTTTAAGGTGACTTCCACAAAGGACTGTTACTCAGCCTCCTTAAAACACTGAGCTGCCCATGATTTGGGCATGAAAGTGTGAACAGTACCAGCTAAACTGCATGGCCTTTTCTATGCAGCTCAAGCACAGACTCACCAGTGTAACCATTCATTATGCAAATAGAACTGTCTTTACCTTAGTAAGTGGGTTGACCAGTGAGAAAGCAGGCAGGTTTTAATGACTTTTAAATTAGACAGATTAGTAACAATTAAACAAAATCTACAAGTGCAATAGCACGAATTTAATCAAGAAAAAGGGTTTCTGATATATCACAGAGAAAGTTAAGTTCTATCTTTATTATATACCTATTAGTCTGAGACATTTCTGAAATACCAGAAACTGCAATTACTGAGCTTGAATGAAGAATTTGTGATTTAAAGATCTGTAATATAATCTGTAATTTCTAAAATAAACTTAAAAGCTGCCTCTGAGCTGCATTTTCTTGTCTTCTTTTCCAGATAAGCATATCACTGATCAGCTGGTTTATATTGTAGACTCATGCCCATACTCATCTGCCTTAATTGTCATGTGCCAGCTGTAATAAATGTTGCTGTTAAAGGTGATATATCATATGATATGTGTAGAGCACTGCACTACTATACAGAAAACATATGGTGACAAGATTGGTGTTAGACATTGGATATGTTTGAAGGTGTATCTCTTGAATATGTTAGTTTTGAACACTACAGAATTCAAAATTCTTTCATGATATAATTAAGAATTGTTAAAGGCTTAGTCCTGACTTGACCCGATGTTTTTCCGGTGTATATACCTATGCTAAAAAACATTACTCAGTCTTATCTCTTGATCTTAATCCAAAAGCTGTGTAGCCATCCAGTATGTCATTTGATATCCTACTTCCCAAAAATGCTTCCCCCTTTGACTTGGATTGATTTTAACTGCGTGCTTCTGTAAGACTTCCATCAGCAGCTGATATGATGATCTCCTCCTTCAATTTAACCTGCTGTGATTTTGCATGACCAAGTAGCTTGTGTTAATAGTTACATTTACAGTTCTGTTCCTTCATGGTTTTCTTTTTCTAAATTTTCTTCTTCTAAATTCCAGGCCACACTGACCCAAGCTCCTTACTTCTATTTTTTCCTTCGCCTGAGATCAGCCAGTCTGCATTCTAATATGTGTTTCTGCATCAAGAGAACATAAGTCCTGCCATACCTAAGCAAGCCTAAAGCTCTTCTAGCCATGTCCTGCCTCTGACAAGGACCAGTTGAAGAATGCTTAAAGAACAAGAAGAAAAAAAATGACCCTTTCCCTGGTATATTGTCTCAGCTTCTGGCTATCACATGTTCAGGGACTTCCTGAACTGGAAGTTGCATCCAGTGTGTTAATAGCCCCGATGGACCTACGTGCCATGTATTTATAGTTTTAGCATTTACAGTGTGCTGTGGCAATGGATTCCACAGCACAATTATATGTTATATTGAGAACTACCTTCTTCTTTTTGCTTAAAATCTGGTACCCAGTGGTTTCACCAAATGTTCCTTAGTTCTCATCTTATGCAAAATACTATTCACTCTCCTTGTGGTTTTTTATGGTGTTCTTGCCATTCTTTTTGTTTGAATTACATTGTAAATTGTGTTTTAAGAGTTTTCTCACTGTGACTGGACTTGGTGTCAGAGTTAAGGATATACTTTCTCAGCACAACAGGATACCAACAATTAATTTTTTATATTATTTATATTATAATATATACCCCTCTGTATTTAGTGGGCTGAAATTTCAGAGTATATTGGTGTTTTCTTCTCCACAAATGACATGGATCTCCCTATTTAAATGACAGTTATGACTTAGTATGTTTATATATTCTTTGAAAAAAGTCAGATTTGTTCCCCAGAAGTGTTTTTATTATTCATGCTTTTTATGCTACATTTATCTTGTTCATTCTCTCAGAACACCATCTGTAATACTTCAGCTTTCCTTATGTTCCTGTGGATTCACTGGCCATTATAAAAGAGCATGTTAGACACACGTTTCTTGTTAAGTTCAAACCTTTTAGACTCTAATGTAGCTAGTGCAAAGGTTTGGACAAAACTCTGATTTTGGCATATAAATAATTTTATGTTATTTATAAAATAGATGCAGAAATAATCTTGGCTAGTGTCCCTTTAGACTTTCAAGAAGAGGACTTGTTCTGACTACAGGAACTGAGAAAAAGAGGGAGTGAATGTGTCATTAAAATTTGGATTCTACTGCTCACTAGGTTTGATGATGTGTGGATGGCTCACCTAGAACTGATGTGGGTTCAGGTAATATGTGGGATTTCATGCAGAATTCCCTTGAGTTCAGGTTTCTGGTTTCCGTATCTTCTAAGCAGACTATGGGACTTGGCAAAGAGAATTACAGCAACAAGATTCAGAGCTGGTCAGAGTTGCTTCAAATCTTCTTTCCATTTATCTGTGTTTTACTCTTTTTTCTTTGTCCTCTGGTCATCTACCTCCTCTCTATGCTCTACACCCAGAAGTTTAGCAGTGGAGCTGGAAATAATTATCCCATGTTAGTGACAGCACGAGTACCTGTTTCTTTTGATTGAGGTGTGAAGAATGCTCAGATGTTCTGATTCCTACTCCAAACTAGCTTCTGTTTCATGAAGAGGCCATGACCATCATCTCATGCACTGAAATTCACAACTGCTCTTCCTAAATCCTTGTCTTTTCAGAGCTCAATAGCTGTCCCTTTTTCCTGACAACCTTTATTTTACCTTGAGCTGATAAATTACCTTAGATCAACATTATTGCTTTCTACCTCTTACTAAGACTGGCGTGCTGTTTTTCCTCTTTGGTGGTTGCACATATTGAATTATAAAGCTATCACTACCAGATACAAATGCATACCATCAGCTTGATTTCCTTTGCCTACTACAATATAATCTATGCACAGCCAAGTGAAGCTTCCATTTACCATCCCTTTGGCCTCTGCACAATTTCCTCATTTTAACCATGTTGTTATTCATTCTGATTGGCTGGCCAAAGACCCGCTTTATCCACTGAATCTCTGAAAAACCTTCAGCAATAGTCAACTGTGTTTATATAGTTACTGTTTTTCTCATATGCTTCTCAGACTGTTTAGTAAAGGAAATCACCATTAGACTGTTTTGGTTTTCCTTTTTTTCTAGAAAATCAACATTTATTATTGTTGCTAAAAGATATGTCTCCTTGCTTAAACAAAAAACTTCCAAGAGTAAAATATTATTAAAGGAACAGATGTCATTTGGTAAATGTCTTTCTTTTTAACAATTTTGTAAATAAGAAATTTTAGCAGATTTCATAGTACATTGAGTTTCTGTCACCTGAAATTTTTCTGTCAGAAGTACAGAGAGCAGGGGGTTTGGTAGCACTGGTTCAGCTTAATGGATAATGTGGCTCTTGATGACTTTGAGAAAAGTTTCAAGTATAAATAATATTTAAGGAAGTCATGATCTATAGGGAAGAAACAGTGGAATAATATCAAAGCCAACGTCACCATATAATTTTAAACTGCCTCAAAATCCCCTGAGGATTTCAGTTCCAAGTTTTATTTGCCTTTTCATTCCCTCATATTTCTTTGGCGTTCTAAAACTCTAAAAAATTATGACAACCTTTTTCTACAAAGCAAAACAAAACTGCTTTTTTATTATTCAACATACATATCTAGAGACTCAGAATGTAGATTCCCCTTTATAAGGAATGTTATTATTTTTTCAACTCAGTCTTTGAATAGTGTTAGAAAATTTTAGAATGATGGAGCATAACATCTACAAAGACCAATACCCTCCTTAAAATTTCTTGAATTTGAGAGTAATTTGAATTTAAGAGTGGTTGGATTGATATAAGTTAGGTGTCTGGAATACTTTGAATCCATTTTTTTAAACTGAATACTTACATTCAGAAACTGTGGAAGGACAGCATTGTTAATATTCCTATTTCCATATTTACTCTTCCTTTTTAACTAGTGGTAATGACTTGCTAATATTTCTTGTGAAAGTAATAATTTACACATTTTTTTAATGGTGAAGATTGTGAAGCATGTGAAAGAGGAGAAGCTGACAAAAAGCATAAAGAGAATGTGGACAAAATTCTGGGTTTCATGCTTTGGGGTTGCTTTGATCAAGCTAAAAGTTTTTAAAAGTTGTATGGGCAGTAGCTTTAAACTCTGTAGATAAACACAAATAAAAAAAATTGATAAACACATGATTAAAGAAATACACAAAACAGAGTATTGCTCATGAAATGGATTTTTCCTCCTTTTTCTGTCATGTATGGGTTTAAGATGCAAGCAAGGTCTACTTGGAAAATCTTTAAACAGAATCACATACACAATCAGTTTCCCCCTTTCTCCGCTGCTTCTTTTCTTTTGTTACCCATTTTGTTTAAATGACATCCGACAGCTAATGCAACCTCATTTTGTGCAAAGTGTAGGTTTTTGTTTCACTTATTAGATGTTTTGCTCATGTTCTTAATACAAATGTGATGGTACTAGAGGAAATCTCCTGTATACATACCTATTTACTTGGCAGAAAAATTAAAAAAAAAATTGTTCAGCTTTGAACTTTGAGGAATTCAAACAATAGGTAATTGCTCGATCACCTGAAGTAAACTCATGCATACCCATGTCCATCTCATCTATTTACTGTGGAAACATTTTCTCTACTGTCTAGCCATGCAGTGGCTGTGCAGCACAATCGTTTTCCTGTTATGGCAATAAATATTCAAGTCAAATATAAAGTATTCATAGATCAGATGGTATTAAATCTTTACTGTTACAGTAAGCAAAGATGTGAAAAAATCATTGCCTTTCAGTAGGCAAATTGGTGGTTTTAGGCCAGCTGGAGATGCCAGAAGCTCTAAAGCACTAAATGATGTTTTCTGGTAGTTTTAGCAGAAAGGTAAAAAATTCTCTGTGAAGAGAGATTTAACTTCCAAGCTTTATAGATGGTCCCTTCATAGTTCTTTTGAGTCATGTTGGCAAGGTGGCTTCAGAAAGCTTTTGCTCCCTTTCTCACTCAATAGTTATTTCATCCTGTGGCACGAGCCCAGACTTTGAAGTGCTAGAAGCTAGTCAAAGAGTAGATTTTCTGCTTACAGGAACAATTTCCAGAGAGACGTGAATAAAAATACTCTGCCTCTAAGTAACTCTGAACAGAGAGTGTGTTCTGGTCCAAATTTGTGCTTTCTGGTTTTGCTTAGAGCACTCTGAAGGTATTACTTTAACTATGCCCCTTATCCCAACACGTGCAATAGTACATATTCCAAAATAGTACTTTTGTTTGTTAAAAAAGGTGATTTCTTTTTCCTAACTGAATTTAAATCATGGCAATATACATGAGTTAGATTGCTACAGTGGGAAGATACTCTGCTGCTGAGAATATCAAAATACTTATATATTAAATTTCTAAATTTAAAAAAAACAGGGGGTTTTGATATTTGAATATGTATTTGGTTTTATAACATTGTTTCAGTTTACTGTTTGTTTCACTGATATAGATTATTTGGTACAGTTAGTTATCACAGAGTTGTATTTACTGAATCCAACTAAAAAAGAGAGAATCTCAAACATAGAACAAGAGTTCAGCATACAGTTCCTGCTTAGTTCCAAGCTGACCAAGACGAATTTTTGAAATGCCTATAAAACCAGGGTTGTGCTTATGCCATATGCGATTCACCCTCTATTTCAAAATGCTATGGCCTGTACCTGAGAAAAGAAATTTATAACTGAAAGCTCAGAGAGCATGCGAGAAAAATTCTGCAGCAAAAATTATTGCTTTATCTTGATACATAAAGGAGTTTGGAAAATAAAAAAAATTATCTCTATTAAGCTGTGTTTAATCAATTTGGGTCTGAGGGAGCTCATTCCAGATAGTGGAGCTTTAGGGGAGGTGAAGCACCATCTGGCCATGTCAACCAGGTGCCATGTCAACCCCCACTAACTGCGCAGCAAAATAATGCTCTCAACTTCATCCTCTCCCTCCAGAGTCTTAACATTTGTGGGACCAAAGACCCACGGAAGCCTCCTGTCAAATCACTGATTTGTATGCCTCTGGACAGTATGACATGCTGTGAGGACATTTCTGCCTGCTGTCTGTGCATGGTCTATGTCATCTGTGCAGGAAGAGTTATAAATGGGAGCCAGTAAAACCATGAAGTCATCATGTCACACTCAGGATTTGACATAGAAAATCCTAACTCCTGGCACGTGCTGTGCTGGAGCCTATAGGTGGTTCTGCAACAGTAAAATCCCATCTCTTAGACCCAAAACTAGAGGGGTTTTTTTTGTCATGTCTGGATATTAAAATTACTTTGTAATTTTTTTTTTATAGATTTGCAGAGATAACCAGAAATCACACTGGTTGGGATCTTTTCATCATATAATGAACAAATTTTCTTTTATGAGCAAATGGAAGAGAATTTTGTTTGTTTGGGAATGGGAACAGACAAAGAGGGGTGATGAGCAAGCCATATGTAAATGTAATGTGAGATGTCTGGGGCATGACTTTGCACTGCTCCAAGAATTAAAAAAATCGCAGAAACTGGGAAAAAATTCCTGTTGTTGATTGATTTTTCTCACTATTTTCGTGATGCTAGTGTGTGGGGTATAAATACTCCTGCAGATGATCTCCCTTGCTTCTTCTTTCTGTGAGCCTTAATCAATAAGCCAAAGAACTGTCTACACAAGAGGTGGGTACATCCATGCTCACTCCTCCCGAGTTTCTTTGCTTGATAACTGTACACTGTGATTTTCTTCCTGCCTTTGAGTGGCAGGCTCATGAAGCTGTTTCACAGCAGAATTACCACGAAGGCATGAGGCAGGAATTAAAAGCTAGTGAATGAACCTAGAAATGCCAGCTCTTGGTGCAGAGCACCTCTACTAACCACTGCAATGATCAACTGCAAAGTGCCAAGTGATTGCCATCATTCATGAGAAATTCACTGAATTTGGCAAATGGTTCAGTGAGCCACCTATACCTTTGAGCAATGTGGAAATCATATGTAATTTCCAATGTCATTTTGATGGCATTAAACACACATGCATGTACACACACACACACACACACACACAGATTGATGCTGTTTTGAAATGTGATGGGTAGGCTTTGAACTGTTGTGGTGGGGGGTATTTTCTGGTTTTGTTTCTTCAGGATATGAGCCCTGTTACTAACTTTGCTTTCTGCCTTCTTCCCCTTTCCAGGACCACATCTTTAAAGGGACAGAGCAGATACTTAAAACCGGAGGGGTAGAAGCAGAACAGTTTTCTTAATATTCTAAAAATACAGAGCTTTATTTATGAAGTGTGTGAAGTATTTTAAAAGACAGTCTCAACACTTTATTTTTATTACCACTTGTCTCCAGTTTCTTAAAAAAAAAATTGACACTGTACAAAGGTGCCTTTGTGGCCTAATGCTGGCCATACCTAAACTTTAGATTCTAGCCATTAAATCCGGTTATACAAGACCTGTGTAAATTTTCATTATATCCATTACAACTGATTTCACACAAATGAGCATTTCTGATGAAATAAAAAGGAAGGCCCAGAGCAAGCCTAACTATTAAAAAAAATTCTGTGCCACATTTCACAACAGTAAGTTGTTACTTGGTGTCACTGGCTATATTCCATCTTGTGTAATTAGATTTTGCCTACATGAAATTCCCCCTGTAGTTCTAACAGGATATGTTTATTTTTTACTTACTGCATGAAAACCTGCTGAGTTCTGGTCTACAAGTGGCAAAATTTCATGTTTGATAACATTCATAAAAACCATTCGAGCATATCAAATGTTTCTCCCAGGCTTTGGGATTCCCTAAAATGAAAGAAATTCCATCTGCCTGGCTTTTAAATTCCTAACCATGATACTATCACCATCAGCACAGAGATATGGACTCTGCCTGATTGCTCTGTGAAATGTCAAAAATTCAAAAGCTATCTGACCCTATCTAATACTTTTGAACTCAATGTATTGGTGTAATAGGTGCATTTGCACCTCATTTTGACTGATGTGCTATTGCTGCCAGTACTTGCTTGTCCGGAAATTTTTTCCTCATCTCATCGGCTACTAGTTGAGGATGCCCTGAAGTCTTGAAGGTTTGTACCATTAATTGATTTGTTTTTTTTTTCCAACTATGGTGGTTTTGCGGCTGTTTTAAGTATGCATCAGCTTGATGGTGTTCATCTCTAATTTACTTTGAATTAATTAGGGTCAACATTAAACACTGTTTGACAAGAAAGATTTAACATTGTACTTGGCTCTGCTGCACTGGTAAAATCTTTAGATGCACTATAATGAACTTTTCAAATTAATTTTAAGCGGTAAAGAATTTGGGATTGTGTCTGTCTTTTATGACTCAGTCACTTGTAACTGTATACCAGTCTGATTGCATGATCTCTTCTAACCTTCTGGTCTCATATAGAGGCAGTGGGCTAGTAGCTGTTAGTTTTAGTTTTGTTTATTTTAAAATACATTATGAACATATACCCACTTTTTATTTTTTCCTGTAGCCAGGTAATATTCTTTAGGATTATGTAAAGTACAGTGCACAGACTCATGTATTGCCACAGCAGCTGGAGAAATTTTATTCCCTTCTGCTGTCTTTCAATGTGGTTTCCTCATCAGTCCAAACTATGAGCATGTGGCACTGCACTGAGTAAATCCATGAAGTAGTTTCACCCAATACTTATTGCAAAAACCCCCACCCCCACTTAAAACCCCCAACATCTGCCCGTTTCTGCTCCGTTTTGCAAGGTGAAATTTCCAAAGAATTATTATACTGTCCTCAGCATCCTACCTTTTTTTCCCTAATAATCCTATTTTTTTATTTTAAAAGCATCTGTTTTGGAGTTAGAACTGTCTCTGCAGAGTCCTAATGGATTTTTATCCTATAAGTTTTGCTCAGGACACCCTGAACACTTCTCTGCAGTGTTCTTTCTCAGCTGGTTGAAATCAGAGGAGTGCTAGTTTTGTTAATGAATAGTTGGGAATTTATTCAGAGCTGAACATGAAGAAAGGATGCATCCATACCTCTAAAAAATAAAGGTTGCATTTATTCAAAAGAGGAGATGTGTCTAAGAAATATGTATATTCCAAAATCAGCCCACATATTTTTAGAAAAAATATTGATGAGGGCTGTGTAACATTACTTACATTGTGATAAATAGTGCTAAGAGAAAGATAAGATGTAGGACTGGAACTTGGGAGAATCAATTATTTCTTTAGATATTTTCAAACACATGAACAGGATGCTAATAATGAGGAATTCTGTCTTTCGCTGAAGGTTTAATATCAGAAAGCTTGCACTATTAGAAATGTTGCCAGTGGATTCTCTTACTCAGTAGCATCTTCCATAATTTTGCTTAATAGAACCACCATAGGCTCAACAGGAATGTGATATATTTTGAGTACTTCTCCAGAATACAGTTATTTTTGTATGGTTCCCCCTATTCACATGGGAAAAGTTCCTGATTTTATAAAGTAGGAAAAGCTAAATGGCAACTTGGACCACTACACTTTATGTCGTGAGTGATCACAGCATAATTCACCCCTGAAAGTGGAATTCTGACAAGGATTTCCATGGGACCCTGAACAATTTATTTAACCTTTATTTGCCTCAGTTTCTAAATTTCAAAGGTAGACATCTACAAACAACGTATTACTTATTTAAAACATGTTTTAAAAACGGACTGCGGAAAATTTCAGGAAACAAAATTATTGTAATGTCTCTCCAAGCAGTCATTACTTGTACGAAGCAAGCACTGTAATACTAGACATTTCATGCCTGAATTCTAAAGACATTTAACCAGTCCCAGGTTTTAGTTTTCAGAATTACTTGCATAGAGACTGGTTTTTAAAGTCCCCTGGTTTCAGGACCTTTCAAGAATTTCCTACAAGTAGCTTTTT
The DNA here is from genome assembly GCF_001715985.3 of Manacus vitellinus. Taxonomy (NCBI): domain Eukaryota; kingdom Metazoa; phylum Chordata; class Aves; order Passeriformes; family Pipridae; genus Manacus; species Manacus vitellinus. The sequence goes on along the minus strand of NW_021939396.1, from coordinate 52,141,653 downwards.
ACGTATTTTCATGCAAAGGTTTTTCCATTTTGTTTATATGGAAGGGGGAAACACGTTAATTTTTAAAAATGCTAAATCACAAACTGCCACTTCTGCTAGCAATGGGCAAGTCTGGGGTTGTTCATTTTGCATCCCATGCACAAAGATAGAAATAATCAAGACAAAATTGGACCCAAAGACAAGTAGGACTGAGAGTGCTGAGTGCACCTTCATTAATATTTGAGTCCACATCAGAGCAAAATTTCCTGGTTTTCCTTGCTTGGATTCCAAAACAGTCCCAGAGTGCTTGGACTAGACTCTATGTAGATTAAAGTAAATCATCAAACGCACTCTGGGAGCAGAAATTGTATGCTCCAGCTGCTCGTAAGGGCTCAGTCCATGGGACTGGAGCCGACTGAATCTGCAGCAAAACTCCCAAAGTCAGTGGAGGATCAAAATAATTCTCTCAGCACCAGCTGCTTGACTCCACTGGCCCATTGCCATTGGGCCTCCCTCACTGGTTGTCCTCCAGGGATCTTTCAGTCTGTCCGTGGCCGAGGACCTCATTTCAGCTCCATAGTGCCACCGGCTTCTACCCCAGCAATGCCCCAGCAGTGTCTTGTCTCTTGTTGCATTAATATAGTGTTTTAATTTCCTTAAGGATACCTTCCTCTAGTTTAACTGTATCTCAGTTATTACTGCTTTTCTTTTAGCTCAGTTCATGAGCTAAAGTACTGTGAGGCTTGTATGTGCTAAAAGCAGGCCACATTATTCCCTAAAATTTGCTGCCTGTGCTCTACAGGTTGAAGCAAGGATGAGCAGTGTCAAGTATATGAGATCTGCCTCTGAGGTTCAGGTTGGGCTGAATGGCTTAGTCCTGCCTGACAAGTTAGTGTAGGAAAAGTTTTATAGTACAGAGTAGTGCATTGATGTATAGGGTCACAAAATGGGGTCACATTGAAGCTAACCACATGTACATGTAACCACATGTTGCCATGTAGTTGTTTTTGTAAGAGGCCTGTGCTGAGCTTACTGACCCCTGCTTGTGTAGTGCTGGTTATGCATACTACTAGATACCTGTTAAAAATCATTAGCTGATTATTATTAAAAACTGGAGCTGCTGTGACACAGCAGCCTGGGCAGCCTGCCCTGATGGCACAGGCATGTAATGATATGGAGAGGGCAAGAAATGTCTGTAGGAACAATATATTCAGGAATGAGCACCGGAAATGCCCTTTCAAGTCTTTCCGTGCAATTTTGCTTTCCATATAAAGTCAGAGAGTTGAGAAGTTGTCAGGGCAAAATACTCTGATCTGCATTCCTCTGAAAAGGAAAGTGTGAACTCAGCAGAGCTCAGCACTGGCAGTGGCTTCTGAAGCTGTTACTGCCTGGATTTTGGGGCAGGCAGGTTGAAGGGCAATGGGAGTGGTCAGACAGGATGAGGGCAGTGCAACGCTCCTGTAGCTGTGCTCGTTTCTCATGTTTGCTATGCTTTCCTCAGAGCAGCACAAACCCTTCACTGTCTCTATTTGAGCTCAGACTGCTCCTAACATGCACTAAAATAAAATTAATTAAAGATTACTAATTGTAGAAACGTGTTTGGAAATGCATCTGACGACACATTCCTGTCTCTATATGAGTGTAGCATTTTAACCAGCTTTGGATGTTGTCACACCAAGGATCAATGACAAAGATTGCTTTCTATACACGATGAATGATTGTTTGTAGGCAGAATAACATGGTATTAAAGACATGAGGCGTAAGAAATGGATTGTAAGACGTGGATTGGAACAGAGAAGGTGTTGCAATGTGGTTACATACTGTGGTGTCCTTGAAGCTGCATAATGGTACACTAAGACTCAGTGTGTGACTGCCTGACTGAGTCACAGACAGAAGAGAAACCCCTCATGCTTAACCTCTGTGTTCAGAGGCCTGTTCTTCTTCTTTAAATTCTGAATGCTTTTCCCCTTTGTTGCTTTCCTAAAATTACTTCTTTTAGCCTTTCTGAATTATGGATAATTTTTGTAGGCCTCTAAATTCAAATCTAAAGTAACATTTTTTTCTAAAATCTTAGACTGTAGACACCTGTAGACTATTTATTTACTCATTTTGTTTGAACTTGATTAATTTGATATAACAACTTGCCCAGTCTACTAGGCTGTCACAGTTATCCTGGGGCTTGCTGTTAGAAGCAGGTAGAATATTTCTTAAATTGTGACTAAATTAAGAGAAAACCAAACTTTGATACCTCAGGGGTTTGCTCGTCTTGGGTATGTATGAAATAGAATAAAATCTCTTCTTTAAAATCTGATTTATTTTCCAGAAAATACTTTAATTGTATGCCTTGAAACCCAATGTCTTCTTGATTCCTTCTTGAGATTATAGATATACTTCTTTTTTTTTTTTTTATTTCACCTTTTAATCTGAATTTCTGACAAAAGCTGGAGCATTCTGAAATAGAGAGTTGTATTATGATGATTGACCTTAACAATGAAAATGGATTTTCTGATTATTGTTCTAGTTGGCAATACCTTTTCTGTCAATTTGTCCTCTAATCCTTCATAAATTTTTTTCAGTTGATCTATTTATGGTTTATTTGAAAGAATTGTCATATTTTTAAGTATGCAATTTATGATCATTTCAAAGATAGGAAGAAGATAGGGGAAAAAAAGGTGATACAGACAGAGCATGAGTTTGAACAGTCAGGTTTAGATGTGAAATTCCATGAAAATGGAAATTGTCAGTAAAAAAATTCATGGTTCCCTGGACAGGATTCAGCCAGGGTGTTCATTCTTCTACAGCTGACATAATTCAGATCAGGACTGCCCCAATACCCTACACAGCAAGAAAGTAGACCACCTGAAAGGGTGCCTTTTCTCATCTAATCTCATTTGTAGACAGGATCTCTACTCTGTCTAACTTTAAAAAAACCCTAGTCTCTTTGGAAAAAAAAAAAATACTCATGGAAATATTTTGAGCAAAAGGATAAAGGGGGAGGTCATAGGGTGCTAGATATATACACACATGTGAAAAAGAAAGAAACAGGAGTTAGTGGTAAGCTTGCTTACTGTTGTGTGTCTGGTTTACTGCAGCAGTTCAACCTCTCTATTCTAGCATTTCAGCTGGAAGCCTACTCTGAGAAAAGCCTTGTAATAAAGCCAACATTAAGAGGGTGGTGCTGTACTGCACCTCTCCAGAAAAACATGTGTGAGTGTCTTTTCAAAGTTATGACTTGGGAACTGTTCAGAGTACTTCCATGTGCATGAATGGATGAAGTAATGCAGTGATTTTAGGTCCTTGCCCTCAGCTGCTATCTGTGTTTGCGTTCTTGTGGATTAACTCCTTTGGAGCAGCATTGGCTAGTAAACTTTGGCAGTAACATAAAAAGATTGGTGCACATCTGGCTATCTTTCATCCTGTTAGTATTATACACTCAAAAATCAGAATAATATCCACCTACAGGAACAAATATTTACTTTTCTCAAAGAGAAGTACTTATTTCTTTTGGTCTGTAATATAAGGATATGTTCTACCTATTTCTAAGTTATCTTCAGAAGCAGCATTTAGTCTTTAAGTCACAGCAAGGCAATGTCATGTATCAGGCATGACATCAAAGCTCTTGTGTCGTATGGTGCCAGGATAGTGCCTTCAATGCAAATTTACTTTTTCCTACTTGGTGACCTGAAAGGTAACAGAACAGTGGTGCAGGGGCAATCCTTGAAAGTCCAGAATAAATGCAGCTCCTAACAGTGAGCACCAGATGACAGCAAGCACTAGTACTCTTTTCTGGATAAAGAGTACTAGTTGGATGACTGAGTGCAAAGAGTGGTGGTGAATGGAGTTACACTCAGCTGACATCCTGTCACTAGTGATGTTCCCCAGGGCTCAGTGCTGGGGCCAGCCCTGTTTAATATCTTTATTGATGACCAGGATGAGGAGATTGAGTGTACTCTTAGTAACATTATAGATTATATCAAATTGGGCAGGAATGTTGATCTTCTTGAGGGTAAGAAGCCTCTGCAGAGTGACCTACACAAGCTGGATCAATGGGCTGAGGCCAGCGGTATGATGTTCAGTAAGGCAAAGTGGTGAGTCCTGGCATTTTGGTCACAACAACCCCTCACAGTGCTACAGGCTTGGGGAAGAGTGGCTGGAAAGATGCTCAGTAGAAAAGAACCTGGGGGTGCTGGTCAACATGGAGGTGCTGGCTGAACATGAGCCAGCAGCATGCCCAGGTAGTCAAGAAGGCCAATGGCATCCCGGGCCTGTATGAGAAATAGTGTGGCCAGCAGGACTAGGGAAGCGATTGTCCCTCTGTACTGGACACTGGTGAGACCAAACCTCAAATCCTGTGTTCAGTTTTGGGCTCCTCACATCAAGAAAGACATTGAGGTGCTGGAGTGTGTCCAGAGAAGGGCAATGAAGCTGATGAAGGGTCTGGAGAAAAAGTCTTATGAAGAATGGCTGAGGCAGCTGGAGTTGCTTAGCCTGGAGAAAAGAAGGCTCAGTGCAGACTTTATCTCTGTCTATGATTTCCAGAAAGGAGGTTGTAGCTAGGTGGGGGTCAGCCTCTTTTCCCAGGTAACAAGCAACAGTGTTGGAGTTTGGAAATTGTAAATTCTATATCTAGTTTATTGTATACTATATTGTTTTGTATGTATTATGCTTTATTCCTTATGTATGTGAATCCTCTGTTCTCATTGGTTAATTTTTGGTACAGTACCATGCATGGTTATGTTTTCCTTGTATGGCTCTTATTTGAATACTCTGCCTAAACTCCACCTTATGTTCCAGCACCTTCCCTGCCCTGTGATATATAAGGCGAGAGCCATTTTGTGTTGAGTTCTTTTGCCCTTATCCTTCATTTGTTTGCTCCTCTTCTCCTGAAGCAATAAAACCTTCTAGCTGCTTTCACCCCAAAGGTTGCGGGCTTGGCTTCTTTCATGCGCCAATGACCTGCAAGGACAAGAGGAAATAGCCTCAAGCTGCTCCAGGAGAGGTATAGACTGGAAAATTTCTTCATGGAAAGTTTTGTCCAATATTGGAACAGGCTTCCTAGAGAAGTGAAGAAGTCACCATCTGCCACGACTCGATCGGGGAAAGGGAATGGAGTCGGGCACTGCAAGAAAGGGTCTTTCACGCGGTGGAGGTCGGTGAAGCAATGCCAACTTTATTAGGGGAGTAACAACTTATATAGGGTAGGATGGTGGGTGGAACTTGGGCTAGGGAGGAGCATGAGACTGACAACCGGGCGATAAGGGTGATTGGGTACTCAGGCGAGGAGAGGAGGAGTTTGGATGTAACTAGGGGAATGGGCCAATGGGAGCTACCTCTGCACTGCACCAAACACCGTCCAATGGCAGGCAGAGGAGCGGGAAAACAGGGGAAAAGGCGGGAAAACTGTGAGGGGAAGGAGAAGACAACATGGAGGATAATTTTAAAACAACAACCAGGGGTACATATAGCACTAAAACAGCATAACAGTAAACCGGGGATAACAGGGGTACAACTGTCATAATTCAGAAGGTGTCATATTCAACATTATAGGTCAAGTCCGGTGTGTAAATGTTCTTTTAAGGGTTATAAATCCTTCTCCATGCTTCATATTTTTCCCAATCGGTCTCATTGCCTCCAACAACCATCCCTGGAGGTGTTCAAAAGATGTGTATATGTGCCACTCAGGAACACCATTTAGTGATGGACTTGGCAGTGTTAGGACTGTGGTTGCAGTCTCTAAACTTAAAGGTCTTTTCCAGTTTTTATGATTATATGATTCTATGAGTGGATGAATTTTGATGAATACATCAAAATGCATTCCAGAGACACCTTTTTGGTATAAACTTCAAAAAAAAAGGAAAGAATATGATAAAAAGAAAAGTTAAGTAGAAGGAAGACTATAAAATATGTTGGTGAGTACAAGACTATAGAAAATCAAAACGTTCGGTTATAGATGAGATGCACAGTCTCTGTTTATAGAAGCTATATAGTATCATAACACTGTCCCTTTCCATTTTACCAGGAGCAGGTAGACTTAGTGAAGAAAAGGATTCCTGTGGTTGAGAAGCCTGGATAACATACTATCCCTAGTTTTTGTTAATACCACAAACACTTTAGGTAAGATAATTGTATTGAAGCTTGTACTGTAGTCATCTTGCTTTGCACTTCTAGAATATATGCATGCTTTGTAATGATCAGTGGAACAAGTTTACAACATGCTTAAGGAGGAAATGGGGTGTTTTTCTGTGCATCTGACTGGAATATTTGTAGCAAACTGCTCCGAAAAGTCATTATTTTTCTATAGAAATGCATTCTTTTTGAAAAGTTCAACAGGTAGGATTAGCGTGGAGTGTTTCAGGGATAGAGAGATGCTTTGATCGAAAGAGATTATCCCCCAGGATTGGGCAGCCACATCTTGTTCTGGGAACTGTCCTGTATTCCTGACCTGAACCAGATGCTTTGGACTTGTATCACAGGACAATATGTCCACCACAAGGCTTTTAGGAGGCAGATGTCTCCCAGATTTTCTTTTTCTTTCTTTTCTCTTTTCTTTTCTTTTCTTTTCTTTTCTTTTCTTTTCTTTTCTTTTCTTTTCTTTTCTTTTCTTT